>NC_140938.1:41678319-41690819 GCF_014529385.1 Adiantum capillus-veneris | reverse complement strand
GAATAAATAGACATTTAAGCGTGGCCCACATGTTCACTCTTAAAAATCAAAATAATGAAATACCCCACAATTGGTAAAAGGTCCATTAACCGGAAAATGTCCCTCCCTATTTGAGGTGCCAATGTCAAGTTTGATTTTTGTTGGGATTTTACCTACTCTAACGCATTTATCTCATTTTAGACGAATGAAAAATATTAGCTACCTTTTAAAAATATCCCCTGGTGAGATGGAGTCCCTATGAGCTTGACAATAAAATCTTTCATAAAATCTTTCTCTCTCTCTCTTTCTCTCTCTCTCTCTCAACAACGTGGATAACAATCCCTGCATTTATAAACATTTAAAAGTGGCCCACAATTTCACTCTTAAAAATTAAAAAAGGAAATACCCCACAATTGATAAAAGGCCTGTCAATTGGGAAATGCCTCTCCCTATTCGAGGTGCCAATGTCGAGATTGGTTTTTGTTGGGATTTTATCTGCTCTAAAGAATTTATCTCATTACCGACGGATGAAAAATGTTAACTACCTTTTAAAAATATTCCCTAAGGTGAGATGGAGTCCTTATGAGCTTCACGATAAAAAATCTCTCTCTCTCTCTCTCTCTCTCTCTCTCTCTCTCTCTCTCTCTCTAACGCAGATAACAATCCCTTCATTTACATGCATGTCCTCAACACGAAACATCCGTCGATGCATGAATAAGCGAGCGTTTTTTTTTTCTCAATCTTTTTAAAAAAGTACAAACTTTGATAAATCTTTAAATAAAAAACATCAATATTAGTCTTTAAAAAAGTCTCTTAAAAAAATAAAGCCAAATATTTTTTCAAAAATATTTTTTTTATTAAATGACTAAATCTTCACTAAAATTATCTTTTTTTCACTATGTGTATTTTGAATTTACATTGTCAAAAGGTTTTTATTTTCAAAAAACTGACTTCTTCACTAAAATTATCCTTTTTTTCCTTATGTGTATTTTGAAATTTGAATTTACATTGTCAAAAGGTTTTCATTTCCTAAAAACTGACCTTTCACTTTCACATTTCTCAATCTCTTCACTTTTCACATTCTTTTCACTTTACACTGTCAACATGTGTGTCAACATGTCAATAGCTTTTCATTTCATGCTAACCTACCCTTAGCTTTAACATTTTAAATTTTAGAGTTCAATTTTGCTTTGAGATTGGATGTTTTGTAAGGTTCTCTTTTAGATCAACCAATGTCAAAAAATTTATGCTCCATTATGTATAGTATAAAATTCTTTTAGATCAACCAATGTCAAAAAATTTATGCTCCATTATATATAGTATAAAAGTTTCCATCATGTGCTGAAAACAATCAAAGTCTCTCTAACCCAACACAACATTAAGGCAATGGTCACACGTGGCATACTTTTCAATTATTCTAACGAATAACTAAGCCCGTCTCATGGTCAAGCGAGGGTTGGAGGTTGGTATAGTGGAACTATGCTTGAGGTTTTGTAACTATGCCGATTTTGGCATAGTTGCACAACTATGCAAGTGAGTCTCTTAAAGGAAATCTGCTCGTGCGCCAGCTTTTGCTACCAAAACCCAAAAAATAATTGTTTTCAAAAAATTTATCTTATGTGTCGCAACGTGATTGATGCTAGGCAACATATGTTTTGCTAGCAAGCCTACGTGCATTGTCTTTCTCTCTCTTCGATCTCTCTCTCACCGACAATCTACAGGCTCTTCTTGCTCACCTGTACGAGTCGGTAACACGGCTCAATTACATTTGCACGTGACCATGACAAAGAGCATACTCGTCGACTTTAATGGCGTCGAAGCATAGAAAGGCTTAGTTTCATCCTATTGATAACTAAGTGTCGTGTGACCATGCCTTAAGGGTTTTTTTAAAGAAGTCCTGTAAATTTTTTTGAATACATGGAGGTCGTAATGTTGCTTTCCATGATAAAGACCTTAAAGTTTCAATAAATAAATCGTTTGAAGAAGTCCCACATGTGACAAAAGTTGAAAAAGATATTTTATCATGTGCCACACAAGCAGATGTTGAATTTTGATTGTGTACCCAAGGCAAACATGTGACTTAGTTGCAAAGGTTGAAAGAGATATTTTATCAAGTGCGACACAAACACATCTTGAGATCTGATTGTGTACTGTTAGGAAATAAGACGTAGCTAAATAGATAATTGAGTAGATTACTTAATGGAGAGAGACAAATTTATATACACGAGATTATAATGTAGAGAGAGAGAGAGAGAGAGAGTACACACGATATACGTGGTTCACCCAATGTGGGCTACGTCCACGGGAAAGCAGCCACTCAATGGCTTTGGTACTTCAAAACAAGAAGTAGTTTACAAAGGGATTATACCCTTAATGGAGCTCCCGCCTTGCTTCACTCTCACCACCTCACACTCACCTTGTTGCATCAACTTCACACTATGAAATGTGTGTAGAAATGGCCTCCTTTTATAGGCCAAAAGGGCTGCCCTCTCTTATGAGAGACAGCCATGTGTAGCCGCCCTTGTGCGAATAAGTCCAAATCGGACCCTCCAATCCGCCCATGTGTGGCCGCCCTTGAGAAGACAATTCCGCTTTTGAATTCGGCCACCGGCCATTGAATTCGGCCACCGGCCACCGGCCATTGACTTCCGACCACCGGCCATTGGCCATTGACTACCGGCCATCGGCCAACCGATCGGTTGTTTTCCGACCACTTTCCGACCGCCGTCCGGCCATAATATTCCGGCGAAAAAAAGTCTCCGGGACCTCCGCCCCCGAGGCCTTTAAAGTTGCCCCTGATTCTTGTCCGTGAAAATTTTGGTTTCCAGTGAGTGATTTTCCTTCACGCACGATGGCTTCTCCTCATAATGGGGGCCTTACAAATGTGCGCTTTTACCACAGAAAATTACAAGGGTAAATCAGGCTCCATACTTAACATGTACCGCTATGTGGTAGATCTAAACCCTAGGCAAACATTGTTCGTAACTTCGTTGTAAGCATTGTTCGTTGTATACTTCTTGGACTCATATTAGTCTCATATGGTACCCAATACATATACCACAACCATGATGAGAAAACAAACAACAAAATTACCATATATGTTTGAACGGGAGTTTATTCTTTATATATATATATATATAATTTCCTTTTTATTTATAGCAAAACTCACAATTCTGAGTGAATTATATTGGACAGTCCAAAAAATTACAAGGTCTTGTCATACTCTTGTTGAGCCATGACATCATCCAAGGACTATAATTACATCGGCTATCAGGGCAGCCACCCGTACCAACCCCCCCCCCTCCTCCTTGACACACAAGGTCCATAATCTTGTCCTTCTTATGAGATCTTTTATTTACCGATGGCCAAGATTTCCCTCGTCCTAAGCATTCCATTTGCTGACAACAAGGCACAAGTAGTCCTAGACCAATCCTTCGAGTGTTGCTTGCGTCCGAGCGTCCGTAATAGCACTTTGCTTTCTTGAATAATTTTCGCGAAGCTTGCCACCTCAAAACGAGGAGGGCATACATTATGTAAGAAGAAGTATCTGACTATTTGAGTGTTGACGAGGAGGGCAGGACTACCTAAATTCTTACCTCCAAGGAATAGGTCAGTCTTGAAACAACTAATTTTCCATGTTCTTTTAACCCACTTGCATATTTTCCCTGCGAGGCCTTTGATAGTTGGGCAGTCCATGAATAGGTGGGCCAGATCTTCACTAGCCATCCTGCACCCCAAGCATCGATCTGGCCCAATCCCTCTCTCCTGAATCTTCCCCCCCGTTGGTAGAGCACCCCAAATTACCTTCCATGAAAAAACCTTCATGTGCTGCGTAATCTTTGGCTTCCATATGTTCTCCATTACTTGCTCCCACCTTTCCTCCGACCATTGCTTTTTCCAGCTTGTTAAGGGGGCTAGACCAATTCTTCTTATGCATCATTGTTTGATAAATGCTTTTAGGATGGGTTTCCAAAAGAGACTGCATCTAGGCCATTTCCAGGCATTCCAATCAAACTCCGAATCACAGATTGGCATCACTAAATTGTCAAGCTCTTTGATCACTTTGTGGACAAGCAAGACCTCCAAGCTATTAAGTTGGTGTTGGGTAACCAGAAGGTCAATGGTTTTCCAACTCTTATTGCCACTGTCCCAAAAGTGCCCAAGTCACTTCAAACCCTTTTTATTCAGTTTCCTAGCTGTCTCAATCCAATAGGCAGTTTGTGGCGGATCTACAACTTCGAAAAACCAGGGGGGCCAATGCAAAATGGAGTTCTTGAAGTATCTGGCTTCTTCCCCCCACTTTAGGACTCCTGCTGCTCTATTGCATTTTCTTATCCATTCTCCTGAGCCGCCCCCCAGTCTTCCACCCCTCTCCACTTTCCACCATTTGAGCCAATTTTAGTTGCTTCTATCATATCTGTGACCATGATAGCCCAAACTTGATCCTGTTTAGCCAAGGAAACAACAAATTTGGCGCAACAAGCTTCTGCATGGGCCACAAGGTTGAGGATTAAGAGGGTTCCTTGATTCACGAGCCGAGCAATTGATTCCCAACGGACCCATTGCCATGGCCTGGAGGATTTCATGTTGTTTTTCCATAAGAACCTTTTTACTCGTTTTAAGAACCCTTTCCAGTAGCCATCTTGAGAAGCCGGCTAGTGAAGGCAATATAAGGAATCAAAAAGGCATTCATCACTTTTATCCGACTTGGGAATGGGAGAAGAGCATACTCCCACCTACTCATTTTTGTTTTGATTTTTTCAAGCACCCACTCAAATATTTGCTTGTGAGTTACGTCCACCCCCAAGGGGGCTCCCAGATGTCTGAAGATATTCCCTTTGTGACAATCTCCTCCGACCAGACAGAGGGGTCAAATGAGTCATTTTTTGATAGGGAGATCAGCCTTGACTTCTCTATATTACACTGGGACCCCGAAGCTACTGAGAATATTTGTACAATCTCGAGAGCTTTTCTGATGACCTGGGCGCATGCCTTCAAGAAGAGGAGAGAATCCTCTGCAAAAAATTTTGCTGGGAGTTGGCTATTTCTTAGCAAAGCAAGGCCTTGCAACTCCCCTCGTTCCACACTAGCTTCGAGCATCGTAATTAAAGGATGTGATCCTATGGCAAAAAGTAGGGGGGCCAGAGGGCATCCCTGCTTAATAGACCTTTTGAACTCAAAAGAGCCCACAATTCTATCATTGAATAGGAGCTCTGACTGGCCTCCAAACCCCAGTACACGTACCAATTGGCATAGGCGAGGCCCAAAGCCCATAGCTTCCATGACGGCTTCTATATATGTCCATGTTATTCTGTCATAAGCCTTGTCCAGGTCCAATTGCAGCAGAATGCACTCCTGCTTTGTAATAGCTGCGTATTCGATGCCCACCATTGTTGCCAAAATGTTATCGTAAATGGACCTCCTTTGAATAACCCATGTTGATGGGTAGAGATGATCTTGGTTAGTAAGGGGCCTAGTCTGAGGGTTACTGCTTTAGCTATAATTTTGTAGGCCACCGACATCATCGTTATAGGGCGTCAATTCTTTAGTTGAGAACAACCGATCTGTTTTGGGATGGGTTTGATAAGTCCTCTCTTTACACTTACCTCCAGCGACCCTTCGACCATGGATTTATTGGCCAATCTTGTGATTGGGGCCTTGAGATCATCCCAAAATTCTCTATAGAATTCCACCGTCATCCCATCCCAACCAGGGGACTTTTCCTTGCCAAGGGCTTGTAATGCTAGTGAACATTCATCTTTGGAGAATGCCCGTTCCAATCAATTAGCTTATGAGTGGGGAATTTACTTTGACACTCTGCAGTAAGGTCCCTCTGGCTTCTTCCACTTCTTGAGACTAGATCTCTGGCCGTCCAATGATCTGACTAAGATAGCTCAACATCAGACCATCCATCTCATTTTGGTTATGAACTGCTATCCCTTTCTCATCATAGAGCGAGCAGACATGGCCCCGACTCTTCTTGATCTTTAAAGCCCTATAAAACTGAGCTTGATTGGAGGCTTCAGGTTGAAGAAAAGTCTCCTTGGAGAGAAGCCTTGCCTTTCTGATATCTTCTAACTGCTCATTAGTTTGGCTTCGAACCATTGTTTGTGCTCCTCCTAAGTAGCATGTTCATTGGCATTTATGGAGGTAAGCAATTGTACCTCCGTTGTAAACTGCAGAAGGTGTACCTCCCTAGCTTTCTTCATTTGGGGCCCGAGGTTTTGATTGCTTTCTGGATGCTCCGAGCAAAGAGGTCCCATGCATTGTGTTTGTTGAGTTAGACATATTTTTTGAGCTTACCCAGTGCTTTCTTGGTTAAATTCCTGAAAAGAGGGTCTTTGAATAGATGTGCCCCTGTTACTAACAATTTTTTCTCACCTCTTAGGGTCTGCTCCTCCCCTTTATTCTTCTTAAAATGTATGTGCAGAGGAATGTGATCCGAAAGGATTTTTGTTGGGACTACCTTCATCCCCATCAACGACGGTACCCAGTCAGCTTGGTGTGAGCAATAGCATCTGTCCCAACCTGGAGACAATGCGGTTATACTGGAGGCTTGTGTAGGTGAAACCAAGCGTGTTGTTCTATGGGCCGACTTCCCATCAGTCAATCGCCCACTTTTCACACAAACTTTGCCATTTAGACCTTTTCGATCCAGCCAACATACTATGGGATCCTATTCTATCCCTGCTCTTTTCTACCATATTGAAGTCGCCAACCAACAGCCACTCCCTTTCAATAGGAGTATCTCTAAGATGCATCCACAGTTTGGCTCTTTCTTTTGCATTGCAAAGGGAACCGTACACGTTCACAATGGTGAAGGGATGTCCTTCCCATCTGATTCTAATCCCTAGGATTCTACCGAGGGTGGTTAAGAACCAACTTCGGGGTTTATTCTTTATTTTATGCTTTGAATTTTGGTTGCCACAAAAGATACATTCACAAATCATTGAAATAGGGTCATTTTTTTTTTACAAAAATCCAAAATGATGATGTTTCTTTTATGTGAGATGGTTAGTTTGATATAAGATCTATTCCCTAAAAAGAAGTGTAATAGGATTTTTATAAATATTTTACTACTATGTGACCCTCATGTTGTTGTTGCTAAGAAGAAGCAAGACCTAACTCTGTGGAGCTTTCCTAGCTCAACTTCCTCCCATAGTGGAAATATGTGCAAATGTTCTCTATGCATTCATAAGTTAGTCTCTTGACTAAAGAACACGGGGTCTTGAATGAAGACCTCATCATGGGATCCACGGAGGAGAACCTCACGCACAAAAGAAGAGGCGTGCTGCATCATTAGATTTTAAATCGTAAACTCGGACAAATTTTGTAAATTCGAACATCCGAGGTGTAAACTCAGACAAGCATAAATAACTATAAACACACCCCCATTTCAATCAAATCATCGTGCACGCCCGGTTAGCACATGGGGCTGTCACAACGCCCATCTGGGTTCAAGTCTCGGTGGGGGAAGCGTCGTCGTTTTTTTTCATCGTCGGATCTCGTCAAGATTCTCACCGTTGCCATCTGTCATCGATCCCATGGCCGGGTCTTCATTCAAGACCCCGTGCCATTTATTCACGAGGATAAGTTAGTGCTAAGTATATTCGTGAATGCGTCATCATTAAATAAGATCATCTTACATAGCTATGATAAGGAAACTCTAGCTAACTACCAATAGGGAGATCTTGTGTAGCACAATGGACAAAATGACACATGAAACCTCTCAAAAGACAACACAGTGAAGATCCAACCACATCAGTGATAGGTGATCAAGCATTATTGGCCAACCAGAGACCCGCTCTCAAGAAGTGGATGAAGCCAAAGTGACCTTGCTCGAGAGTGTCAATAGGAAAATTTCCCAATGATCTGAAGTCAATCGTCTTGAGATGGCCTTTTTTGGAGATGAATTCTCACTTGCATTGCAAGCTCTTGGTAAGGAAAAGTCCCCTGGTTGGGATGATTTGACCAGTGAACTCTTTAGGGAGTTCAGGGAGGACCTCAAGGTCCCAGGATTTTGTCAAGGGGTCATTGGATCTAAGTGTGAAAAGAGGGCTTATCAAGCCTATCATGAAACATGTTTGTTGCTCACAGCTCAAGCACTCATGTCCCATAAGTATGATGTCTATGGCATACAAAATCATTGCCAAGGCAGGCGCTCTTCCTGGCCGAGATGTTCGTGGATGACTCTCTCCTTTTTTGAAGCCCGTCCTCAGGTGCTTAGGAAGGCTCTTGAGATTGTGCAAACATTTGATGTGGCTTCGGGGTCGAAGTGTAGTACTGAGAAGTCTAGATTGGTCTCCTTGCAGAAAACGACTCATTTGACCCATCGGTATGGTCAAGGAAGATTGTGTCTAAAGGTAGGATTTTTCAGTATTTGGGGGCCTCTTTAGGGGTGGACGTTACTCACAAGCAAAGGTTTCAGTGGGTCCTAGAGAAGATCCAGAGAAAAATGAGAAAGTGGGAGTAAGTGTTCCTTCCTTATCTCATTTATGCTTCCTTATATTGCCTTCACGAGCTCACTCCTCAAAATAGCCAAATGTAATTGGAAGGATTTTTTGAGTATGTTAGAAGATTCTTATGGAGATAAAACACTAAAGCATTTTCGCCCTGGAAATGGGCAAAGTGGGAAGGTATTGCTCGATTGTTGGTCCAAGGTGGCCTTAGAATTCTCAGCCCCGTTGTTCATGTTGAGACCCTCTGCGCCAAGTTTGTGGTCTCAATCGCGAAACAAGACCAGTCTTGGACTATCATGACCAAGGATATGATAGATAAGGCAAAAATTTGCTATGCAATTAGTCAGTGGAAAGGGACCGAGGTGCACGACAAACTACTAGCCGTGAGGTAGTCTAGCCTAAGACTGAGTGGGAACACGGGAGAGCTGGTGCAAAAGTGCAATAGCGCAATAGAAGCACTAAAATGGGGTGAATTAACTAGATACTTCCAGAACTCCATCTCGCATTGGTCCCCCTGACTGTCTAAAGCTGTTAGGGTTATCTTGAACCCTTATTGGAGAGAAACTGTAAGAAGGATGAACAATAAAGGAATTTAGCGGGAGCAAATTCACTTCTAGGATAGAAATAACAAGTGTTGGGAATCCTCTAACCAGGTGGCTGCCCAATTTCAACTCAACGGCACTAAGAAGCTACTTGTAAAAATTGGGTTGTAGAAGGCCTATACAATGTTTTGATGCCAATCTGTGAATCTACTTTTGAATGGAAAGTTTAGAAATGGCCCATGAGTAGCCAATTCTCTAAACCCCATACCAAGAGCATTTTCCAAACGTTAATACACGAGGCTCATTGGTTTGCCCCTTTAAACAAGCATTGGAAGAAGCAATGGTCGGAGGCTTGATGTATAGAGGCTACGAAGAACATTTGGAATCCACAAAGGTCGCATTTTATGAAGATATTTATGTGAAAGGTGGGGCCTTGCCAACAGGCGTCAAGATTCAAGCACGTGGTATTGGGTCCAATAGATGTTCAAAGTTGCAAATTGACTAGCAAAGACCTCGTCCACCTTTTCATGGAATGCCCGGCTATTAGAGGCCTTGCAGGAAAGATATGCAAATGGATACAAAGAACGTGGAAGATAGGGTTTTTCAAGAAGGATCTATGCCTTGGTGGCAAACGGTTTCAAAGTTCTGCACTGTTATTCTGTACTTAACTTGTTAGATGCTATTTCTTCAGTAATATCTAGAAGGCCAAGAATTGTCGTGTCTTTGATAGCGACCTCTCTGTGGCTAGCTTCTCAGAGATTGTACAAGAAAGCAAGGAGATAGTATATGTGGTAAGTAAAAGGCATAACTCGGATGATTGCCTTAGGGAGGCTCTTGCCATCCGATCGAGTTTTGCTTTGGAAAAGATTGAGAATTTCATAAATAGTTAGAAGTACGCTACTACGTACTTCTAACTAAGCTCACATGTAACTCTATGTCCCTCAAGGCTCGGAATGAGCTCGAGGTTGGTTTGTATATTTAATGGTGACATTTTAATACAATTACTCACAATTGTGAATTTTTAAAAAAAAGATATGGCCACGTCAATATGTTTAGTTCATCCTTATAGCCTTCTTGAAAGTAACATATTTTTTGGTTGATTTTACTCTCCCTACATACGTATTCGGTCCATTCCACAAGCTATTAATCAAATAGAAGCACAGGTTCCTTCTCCTAGTGCTGCCAAACTAAATGCTTTGTCTTTGCCCCAGTTCTTGCGTGTGCATATGTGCGACCCCCCCCCCTCCCCCCCTTTTTTTTTCCTTCTCTCCAAATTGTTCTGGCAGCCTGCTCTGCTCCACATGCCTCACATCATGCACCCCTCCTCTGGCCATGCTCGACTACCCATCTTCCCCTATGGAGCTATGTCCGTCCCCCCTCTCTGCTTGTTTGTCTCTATTTGTTGCCTCATAGAAATTGCTCTGACATGCGATACACACCCACCTGACATTTTACTCCATCCACCTCGACTGCCATCCCACCTTGTCTTGCCCACCAAATGGCGATTGTGCCCGTTTCGTCCTCACTCCTCGAAATGCACATCTCACAAGATTCTTCCTCTATGTCGAAACACACACACACACACACACACACAAAGAATGCATGTACGCGTGTAGGCTTGCCACACACACGCATGTGCATGCAAGGAGACACCTTAATGGTCTTTCTAAGAATGTTTGCATCTGCACACCATCGCCATTTGCCTACGTTGTTGCTCTTGCGTGCGAAACCAAAAAAATCAAATATCTCTGATCTCTCTCCCTATGCACGCAAGTCCCCGCTCACGTGACACCTATTCCCCCTCCCCCTTTCTTTCTTTCCTCCACGTTTAGCTTTTCATTTTCATTGGCATCTTGCTAGATTCTCTATAAAAGAAATTCAAAAAACGTTTGAGGAACATATGAAGTGAGTTCACCTACTCGGTCTACGTTGCTTATTAACACGAATCTCGTCAGATGCCTCTGCTCCAAACAAAAGCAAAAGCAAATTCTTCTCTCTCCTCTCTCGTCGCTTGCCCTGCGTCGTCGCCATTGCTTGGCGCTCTGTGTACCAGCGTGCTGCCCATAGCGAGATGGCTCGCCCCCTTGTGCCTCCACCATGCTGCACCTCCCATAGCCATCACCACCGCCGCCACTGCGATGCACCTCACTTGCGACCACGACTCAGCATCGTGCAAATCTACGCGGACTTGCCTCTCTCCCTGTTCAGGCTCAACACACAAGAGTTGCGCCACCCACACAGCGAGAGCTCCACTCTCTTTCTCTCTATCTCTCTCTCCGACTTCGCATTATCGCAACCAACTATACAAAAACCATGTGCCTTTCTCTCTCGCCTGCATGTGCCTGCTCCACCCTTTTTCACTTCAAATCCATCCAAAAGATCTCTCAAGATACCCGTTAATCGACCTGGTTCCAAAATTGGGGACACATACTACATATTTGCTCCATTGAACTGGCTATTGTTTTATGTTCATTCTCTAGCAATACGATACATTTTTCTTCTCCTAGCATGGCCCAAGTGTTATAATATCTATAGGCAGGAAGTATAACCTTTTGTAAACTTGCATATCACTATAAAAATAATAATAATAATATCAAAACTCACAAATTGTGAGAATTGTGAGTGTTTAATGGATTAAGACCAAAAATTTACATAAGCAACCATGTTCACATAGAGCCATGGCTTCAAAAATACCACCAACAACCAAGACCATATATCAAATAAATCAGTTGAAAGGGGAACCCATCCCGCAATAGATCACAAGACCCCACAAAAAGGCAAAGTAAATTGGATGAACAGGGAGCCACCCTTGATAGAAGAAGCATCCTAAGTGTCTGCCATTAGAAGTCCACCCTCAGCCACCACGTAGGACACCACCCACATGGGGCCGCCACTGGAGCTGAAGAACCACCACCTATCCCAAAGGGTCCATTTGCAAAAAAGAACCACCCAAAAAATACAAGATCAACCACCAGTAGCCCACATCCTCCAAGAAGCAGCAGAACCACCAATTCAAGCCAAGAGGGGAGCCCACCTCATCGTAAGGTGGTCCTCGATGCCACCATGGAGAACCTCCCCTACCACAGAACGGCCCCGGGTTGGACGCCCAGCAAGACCAACAACCACCCAAATGTAGCAGCATCTAAACCAAACCAGTAGACATGGCAAGCATGCACCCTTGCAGGTACAAGGACAAGCCGCTGCCAAGCCACGATTCCAAAAACGAGGGGGATGCAAGAGGGAGAGAGCCAAAAACAGGGCCGCGAGCCAGAGCATCCACACCCGGAGTTACAACATCCACACCCGGAGTAACTCACTGTTGCAAAATCATTGCCACATACCTATTGCAAGCATCATCAACGATACAGTCCTAGGCAAGGCCATCCTCCCCTACAACGGCCTCCTACGGGGTACCACTCATGAGGTGTGCACATAGCTGAAGACGAAGAAGCCCATCACCCCCCTCACTTCTCGATCGCGAACCCTTTTTTTGCATATCCCATAATATTTCAGTCATAAT